>NW_017100105.1:468031-495154 GCF_001412225.1 Nicrophorus vespilloides | reverse complement strand
AAATACCAATACATTTTGTAATAATAATATAAAATTTTTAAATTATAAAAAGTAGTATTTATTCTTTCCACTTGCTTTTCCAATAAACATTGGTCCAACTTAGGCAACTGTATATATTTTTGAAAGTATAAAACATAATAAATTTTATAATATTAAACAAATATATCAGCCGGTCCAAATTAGGTAACTTTATTTGTTCTAAACTATTAATAGACAAATAGGCAACAATCTGCAAACAATTAATATAATTTAACTATTTAAAGTAGTATCTTTAATGCATAGTTGTAGACTGTCAACATGTAAATTAAAGCACTTTAAATACATTTATACATAAATATGACCTTCCAAACAAATACAATGATGATCTTTAACTTAACTCTTGCATCTCAAAGTGGGACACGCATTGTATCACCTTTTGTATATGCCCAGTGGGGCATTACTATAATTTTCTAGAAAATACCCAGGAATTACCCTTTAATTTGGTTTGTATGTCAAGGCATGAATTTTGATAGATGTTGATTCAGTTGACGAAGTTGTATGATTCAGTTGTCTAGATATGGCCATTCAAAGAGATAAACTATTGGAGAAAACTGACTTCAAATCCGATAATGCAATAAAGATTGAGGGCATTTCGGTAATGCAATATTTAGGTAAGGAAAAC
This sequence comes from Nicrophorus vespilloides, assembly GCF_001412225.1. NCBI lineage: Eukaryota > Metazoa > Arthropoda > Insecta > Coleoptera > Silphidae > Nicrophorus > Nicrophorus vespilloides. The sequence goes on along the minus strand of NW_017100105.1, from coordinate 494,493 downwards.
TTTGCCTGGATGAAGTAAATATAAAGGGAGGGAAAAAGAGAAGTAGTAGTAAAAAAAATCTGGTCAGCTCAGCGGGTTTTAAATATTGGTCCGCTACTTGTCCTTGTCCGACGACGCCGGTGCTGCTGGCGGTTTCTGGATTGCAGCACAGAGAGAGGGTGAACCGGGGAGGATACGTTTCTTAATGCCTTTTAATAAAAGCCCCGAAGGAAGGAAGACCCGAGAGTCAAGAGTGTCCGGAATTGCTCCGGAGGCGCTGCGGGTCTTGAGATTTCTCCGGCCTCAGCACATTTTTTTTTCTATAAAGTCCTGCACCGAACGAACATCTTGCACACACACACACATACAACCCTCCGTTTCGCGCCTCCTCTATAAAGTGGGATGCAGAAAATAAATGAAAAGAAAAAGAAAAAAAGGTGAATAAAAAAGAAACAAACACTTACACCTACACTAACGCAGTCATGCATACAGACTCGCATACATTGACGAAAGGAGGGGAAGAAATATTATTAATAAAACAACGCCCCTCCGGCATATTAATTAATCTGCACTTAATTAATTCACGCGATAAGATTTTGTTACGCAATAAAATATAAAGGAGGAAGGACTTATGAGCGAAGGAGGAAATTCTTTTTTTTTTTGTAATATTTTTATTATTACCGCATTGTGTGTGTGTGCTCTATATATTAGTCCTGATTTAATTTTTCGTCCCCTTATTATTATTTTCATTCATTCATTCACTCGTGTGTCGCGGCACCCTCTTACTTTTTCGTACATATTTTGATGATGATAATAGTAATAATAATAATAGCAAGAAGAACAACAACATTTTCTGTAGTCGGCACGCGAAAAAATCATTGCGACGCCCATCTCCCTACGCCACTGGAACTCGTTAAGCAAATTGCCTATTAACGAGCCCATACATGATTCGAAATGGAAATTGAAATATTGCACACACATAACATATACGAATGTACATGCATACACACGTAAATGTATACACACGTAGGCCGCTCGTCGTTTGTTTGCAAATCCCGATTTTTATCATCCCGGAAAAAGTCTATGAATAAAAAAAACAGTATATGTATATACATACATCAGCAATGGTTAAACAAAAAGCAGCATTATTCGCTTAACTAATTGCGATCGATCTGTTTCCATTAAAAGTTTAATTACAGATAACTTAATGCGCTGCGCGTTAAATTTCTACCCAAATTGTATTATACAATCAGTGAAAAGGCGAGTGTACGTTCGTATGAACGTCCAATACGTTCGTAGACAAGTATTTACCAGAAACATATTATTCTCTTAACATAGGGCCTTTTTTCATTATACACGCATGGGCATAATGCACGTTTGGGCGAACTGAGACATAACTGATCTATTAACATATATTCGCTTACAGTACGACAAATATACATTATGTTCGTATGAACGTCTAATACGTTCTTACGTACGAAAACATGGTAAAATGTTCCATTTATATGATAATTAAGCTTTATGTTTGTATGAACGTCGAGTACGTCCATGCGAACATAGACACGTGTTCATACATTCACTTAGCGTACAAAATTTATTTACGCATTATGTTCATATCAATGTCAAATACGTTTGAACGAACGTAGCAGGTATGTCCGAAAAATTACAAAAGTTTGCATTTATTTGGGATTTAACCGTTCTATTATCGCTTAGTGTACGGTAACATATTTACGCATTATGTTTGTAGTATAAGAATAGTAGAAGTTTGCATTTTACATGGGAATTAACCATTTTATTAAGATACATTGAGTTAGCGTAAGGAAATTTATTCACGTACATAACCGTTAACTGTTAACTGTATATAATATTTCGGGAAACTACATCATTAATGGCCATATTTGGTGAAATTAATTAAAAAATAGCAGTTTTTTTTAGCACAATATCAATGAAGTTTTAATTAGGTATTTATAATTAGTTAACATTACATATGAAAATCAAGTGTCAATTATTTAGTACCATCTTTTATACCCCGAAGTTAATTATTTCTTGATTGAATCTTTTACTTGGACTTATAAATGTTTCAAATGAGTACAAATTAAAGTATATTTCGTCAATAGTAGATACCTTAAAAGAAATAATAAATCTTTTACCTCCATTACTCTTGTCCGTTTTCTTTTTAAAATCACATCACTGACATTCATACTTCCCCAATTTTTTTTAAAAACTAAATTCACAGTCATAGTCGACATTGGAATAATTGATTTTTTGGATTTTTCATTGGAATAATTTAAACTGTTATAGACATTTCACATTTTCAATTTGTACAAACAACATTTTTTATTACGTTATAGTAATTATAAAAAAAAGATTTTCCTTAGAATTTGTCCTCTACAAGGTGGTAAATGTGTTTGCAGTAGTTACGTAAAATACAAGTACAAAAAATCATATGTTAATCCAATCGGAGGTTTCTGCACAACTTAATGTAATTGATCAGAAGAAGAACTATAAAAAATATTGACTGTTGATAAAGTGAGACACGAAATCAGATGATGGTGGATTAATTTCAGATAAACTGTCATCGATAATTATAATTATATAACTTGCACTATACTTAACAATTTACTTTGCAAGTATGGCGTGCTTAATATTATTTTGGGGATGATGAGATTTTGGGGCGGGTGCGTGCCTAAAAGCCATCGTCGCCGCCCTAATTACAATTTTCTTTTTTTCTTTATTTATTTACTTACTTTTGTTTTCCCACCCCATGAGGCGCGTGCATAAATCTCACGCCCGGAATGACGGAGGCGGCGGGTGGTCTGCGTTTTGCCACCGAAAACGTGTACGATTTTTTTTTGGCACCCATGTATGTTTGGGTGTGTGTATATATATATATACAAGCATTAAAAGCGCGACGTATGTTGGTTTTCTCTCTTTCGCTCCCTATTTTTTTTATTTATTACACCCGCCCTTATCTCAAACAGGAAAACTATAAATTCTTAGCCGGGATTTGCATTTGAATCCTTTAATAATGACTTTTCACGCGCCCCGTTTTAACGCTCTTTTTATATCGTCCCGCACTTCGCACGACTCCTGAAAAAAGCAAATAAACACGACCCCTGAAACGTTGTGATTTGAACAATTTGAACCTATTACGAATCAAAGAATTACATATATTAGCGTGAAGCTAAGGGTAAACAACTAATTGTAGCAACGCGCGAATACTTTTATGTAATCACCAGTAACTGAATGGCTTCATCTCTTTCGAAGATTGTTAACGTTTCGAACGAAGGAAAACTTGAAAATCTAATATCTATGAATTTGTTGATGCTCTCTCTAAATCTCCCGTTCTTTGTCTCTCTTTGCAGGAAATAGCAGCAATCCTGATAAGCTTCGATCGTCACGCAGAATGGCAGAGCAAGGAAGTGAAGATCAGGTGAGTGCGACTCTTCTTTTCCTTTTTGTTTGTGTTTTTTTTTTGTCCTTTTTGCACCCCGTTGTAGAATTAACGTGTTGCAATTAATTCCGTCCCCTTTTGCGATTCAAATCGTAATTACAACTTGATCGCAATTAAAATCCGTGTCTGCGCTATCCTCTCCATCCGAGGATCAGTCGAAAACTTTAACGCTTGCATCGGCAAAATAATCCGTCCCCTCCTTCGCTCTACCAGTGTGTGTGTGGGTGTGAGCATGGATGCATGCGATCGTGCTTACATGCACACACACACATACATATATACGTAAGCCCGTTTTCGGGAGCTCGAGAGAAAGGGAGATTGATGCCGCCTGAGGGGATGAAGAGGCGTCGCGACGCCAGCCCTTTAATCACTCTTCCGTCTCCGCTCTCGCTCGCTCGGCCCGGGCCCAGGCCTCCAGGATTGCAACATAATTTAGTGCCATCTTTTGTAGCCCGACGCTAATTTTAGTGCCCCAATTAAAATCCTTCCTGCCGCCTGATTTATTAACGCCTTTTACCAACTATTAAATCCGGAACACTTCTCCCTTCTTCTTCTCACCGGCGCACAAATGCAGAATTTACCATTTTCAATCCAGCATTTCTGAACCGAAATCCAATCAACGCTTCTGCAACGAAATTATATACCATATTTTTCGATAATACGTACAACTAATGGTGGATTATCCATTAAAGCAGTTTTTGGGAAGTAAGACATTTTCCTATAGTATTTAATATAGATGACTTTAGTTAGTATTTTGGGGGGGGGAGACAAATAATTTGTCTAGGTGCCCCAGCTATTCTTAATCCACCATTGCGTATAACTAAATTACAATTATCCTTACGAACGTACAATTACGTCAGGATATTCTTTTTGCTTTATTATAATAACTCGTTTTAGATTTTAAATTAAGTAAGATTACGGTTGAACTGAAAATAGTAAGAACATGAAAAATGTATATTTTTTTTGTACGTTCGTGAGAATGAAGAGTACCGTCCAATTAACGTAAAAATAAGTAAAATTACTATTTGACTGAAATAAAATTGAATTATCATGTATTATTATTAAAAAAATAAATAATATTATGGTTTGAAAATTGTACTTTTGGTATATTCGTGCGAACAAAGAGACAAAGTTATAAAAATCGTAGTGTTGTATTCAATGTATAATGTACATTATGTACACGAAAATATTGTTAACAATTGATGTTCGAGAATGAATGAATGGATGAAAATACAAGCAAAATTAATTAAATGAATGTATGTACGAGAAAGTTTACACAGTCATGAACTAATTAACGAAATTAATTACATATAACTCAATTATAATTAGAGCAAAATAGTGAACAATGAAATTTGATTTATTTTTCATACAGTCAGCGCTCAATGAATATACATACTTTTAACGTACATCGACAAACCATTATGAATGAACTAATCTACAAATATCCGTGTGAACGTACGTAGTTTAATTTTATATTCAAGAAAAAAAAAGTTATGAAAAACTGTGCTTAATCTGAAGACAAAGTGTACATTCGTTTGAACATTGAGTTCGTTCATGCGAACGACTTTGATATATATGAATTGATCATTAGATTAACGAACATTCACTTAAAGAACGACAATTTGTGTACGTTAAATGAGAGCTAACGTTATAAGTATTTCATGAGCAATATGCAAATTGGCACCCTCACCGAAATTACAATCAATTTGTATGAAACGGTTAACCGCTCCGATAAAGATGATCTTATTAACCGGACGTAATGGGAACTTGATGGGTCGCAAAAATTAACGATTCCATTTCCATCCGACCCTTGTATTTCCTGTCCCTTTTTTTTATCTTTCTCCTCCTTCTCTCCTTTAATCTCGAGAAGAGAGGAAAGGCTTGAAGATGGCAAGGTGATATCGATCAGGGTAATAACAATAAAAAATTGTGTGTGTGGGTGGTTGTGGATGGCGGAGTCGGATGCGGAGGCGGCGGTGCCTAATAAGCCGAAGCGTGCAGGCATCGATCCGGGGGCCCTGTAAAGCGCGCATTTTATGAACACATTCACGCCGGGGTCCCGCAATTTCCATTAGGCCATATCATCATACCATCCTCGAGTGCTTTAATTGAATAATCAAACCTATCTCTTCTTGCTCTCGCTCTTCCCACCGTCATCCCATCCCATCGCATCCTATCCCATCAACACAGTGCGCATTTCGACGTCTTTAAACCGGAATTGCCTAGGCAGCAAAGCCCCTCTCCCTCCCACAGCGCTCCGACTCCACCGCTCGTTCGTTCAGCTAACATTCAGCTTCTCTCGAAACTGGATACTTGTTGATGCATTTCAGTTTTCTTTTGTCCTCCCCTTTAAGTAATTAATCCTTTTTCTACTGTAACCATCATCAAGTCTTCAAACAATACACTTTCCATACGTTTTGACCCTTGAAAACAATTTTATTACTTTATTTGTTTTCTTGTTATTTTTTATTCTGATTGTAACTCATTTCCTCTAATGAAAACGCTTGTATTATTTAAATTAAATAAATACGAGATCTTCCTTTTTTAAAAGTAATATTTTTTAATTAATACATATCAAATTTTGTGGAGATGAACTCGTTAAAGTTATTATATAAATTAAACTAATGGATGATTTTTCTAATATTATATAATAAATACATAAATAGAATAAGCTTCAAATGATCAGTAAAACCAAATACACAAGTCAATAGATATTAATTAATATAAATATGGTCAGAATATGATTGACGTATTTTTATGAAATGTGTTTGAATGTGGAAGTAATTCAATTATTGTTTCGTTTTAGGCCGAAAAGTGGTTCGATGCTGCTGTACAGCAGAAAGAAGGTGCGATACCGCAGGGACGGTTATTGCTGGAAGAAGAGGAAGGATGGCAAAACGACGAGGGAAGATCACATGAAGTTGAAAGTCCAGGGAACCGAGGTTCGTCTTTACTTATTTACACTTAGTTACTTCTCCCTGTGTGTTGTTTTCTCCATTTCCGTTGAGTTGTAACCGATGCTTTTCGATGTTCCCAACCTATTCCGGATTCCTTCCCGCTGAAAACTTGAATGAAAGTTTAAAGGAATTGTATGAATATTTGAAGAGCGTTCCTCTCTAAACGCATAGTAGCACAGCATAGTGCATCGAACCGACTTTCTCATCATCTTTCTTGTTTTGTGCAGTGTATCTACGGGTGCTATGTGCATTCGGCGATTTTGCCGACCTTCCACCGAAGATGCTATTGGCTTCTTCAGGTAAGCTCAATCATGAACACATGCGGGTCTTCGCTCTCCCGCACCGTGTCGTACAGTAATCCAATTTCAGCCATTCTGATAATCTTCTTTGTAATATTCTTGATTCACGAACGCGCCCATCCAGAATCCGGATATCGTTCTTGTTCACTACCTAAACGTGCCGTATCCGGACGACAACAAATTGGCAGTGATTACTCCCAATCTTGCATTATGGGCGGACAAGAAGGAATGGACGAAGGACGAGCTTGTGTCACAGCTGAAGCCGATGTTCTTCAGCGAGGACGAACCGGATTTGAATGGGGAATTAGAAATTTCCGTTAACGACAACGGAGGAGGAGGCGGCGCGGATAATCCGAAGTTTCGCATGAAGAAGAACTTTAAATTGCAGACCGCCGAAACGGTGGAGGCCATCGTCAGTCAGCTGATGGAGAAGCAGAGAGTGGCGAGGCAGGCGGCCCTCGTCAAGCAGTTGGAGTGCGGATGTCCGGACAGCACCTGTGCTGACGGAAAGACATGCTCGCATCCCATGAGGAGGATCACGGCAGCCGCAGCTGCAGCAGCCGCCGCCGCCAACAATTCGAGCTTGACCTCGTCCACGTCGTCGGCATCGTCGAGGCCTCCAAGCCGTGCCGACAATAACAACCAGGTGTGTGCACCGGGAGTTCGCAAATCCTGGAACAATAACATCGCACTTGGCCGTACGAAAACGGGAATACTCGAATTGATGGTTAATGAAACGTTGCAGGTGTCATCGACGACGGGCGCCGGGTCCATGCTGCTGTCCGCAGGCCACGCTCCGCGCGTCTACTCCAGGGACTCCCGCAACCACGTGCAGAGCAGATGCTCCTCCAGCTCCGGCGCCACTCCTCCCCTGGTCCTGAGCTTGAGCCAGATCCAAGGCGGCGGCGGTCTCATCATCCTGAACAGCAGCAACACCACATCTTCCAACAATCCTTCCACGCACCAATCCATAGTCACTCCGGTATCCGTGGCCAGCTTCGTGTGCAACACGAACGCACGGAAGCAAGAACTGAAGAACGGCTCGCTGATCTTCAAGCAGGAGGCTATGGATACATGCCAGGCGCCGATCGTGCAGAACGGCAAGAGCCAAATCAAAATCGAAAACCACAGACAATCAACAACCATCTTCGATTACCGCCAGCAGCAGCAACAGCAGCATCAACAGCAGCAGCAACAACAACAGCAACAGCAGCAACAACATCAAACTGAGATAGTGATGTCAAGCGCGCCGTCGACGCCGTCCAAACAGATGGACACGAGCCATGACGAGATGATCGATCACCAGAACTTCGAGGAAACAGTTGTCCTGCTGTCGGCGCCGGACGCAAATCGAAACATTAAAGCGGATCTTAATTTCTTCAACGAAACATTGGACTTATCGCAGGAAGACATTCAGAGGACGTTGTCCGCGAACATGCCGATCTGTTCGGATCAAAACCAAGAACAGAATCATCAAAATAATGTTGCTATCGAGAAGCAACCGATACAGTCGCACGAGATCAATCCGATGGACTTCATCGACAACGTGGTGTCGCCCACGCACGTCGTAGACGACGACGTTTTCGTTAATTTAGACGCGTTCGATATGCTCGGCGAGTTCCCCGACCTCGAGGTCCTGGACGCCGGCAACCCCAACGGGCTGCTGGACGTCAATCATCCGTCCGATGGGACGACGTCGCGCATCATCGAAAAGAGCGTCGACCATCACCATCATCATCAACAACAGCAGCAGCATCAGCACGAGCAGATCGAAGGGCAAGTTACAACGCAGCAGCAGCAAGGTCAGGCCAAAATCACGGACTACTCTCCCGAGTGGGCGTACCCTGAGGGCGGCGTCAAAGTCTTGGTCACCGGACCCTGGCATTCGGCCGGACCCTACACTGTCCTTTTCGACACATTCCCCGTTCCAACCACGCTCGTTCAAAGCGGGGTTCTTCGCTGTCACTGCCCAGGTAAAAACAAATATACTCATCGTATACATAAGATACTGATTGTATAAATTTGAATTGCAGCTCATGAAGCCGGATTTGCGACGCTGCAGGTGGCATGCGACGGTTTCGTTATATCAAATTCTGTGATATTTGAGTACAAGTTACCACCTAAGGAGGAGCAGCTCTATGCTCCGGAGCCTAAAATAGAACGTTCTACTGATAATTTACTTAAGTTTACGCTCCTGCAGCGGCTGGAGGCGATGGACGATCGACTGCAGATCAAGCAGGAGCCGCTGGATGGTTCAGATTTGGTACAGAACTACTACAATTGACATTATGCGATGCAGTTCACTTACTTTTAATTTACGTTGTATACAGGTGGAGGATACAGCGCTGTTCACCCAACCGAACTTCGAGGATCGCCTGGTCAATTACTGCCAGACTATGACTTCGCGTCTGTGGCGACACGGTGAAGAGCTGAGCGTATCTTGGTTTGCAAGCCACAAGGGGATGACTCTTCTCCATCTGGCCGCATCCCTCGGCTATTCGCGGCTCGTATGTGCCATGCTTCATTGGCGGGCAGAGAACTCTTCGCTCCTATTAGAAACGGAGGTCGATGCGCTGAGTCAGGACGAGGACGGATTCACACCACTGGTATGATATTAACAATTCTTTAAACAAGTTATTCTTAATATTAAAGCAAATTACCAACTAAATTCAAGTCAGCCGCTTTATAAACATTTAAAATAAACAAATACTTTATTAATGTATAGTTTACATTGCTTATGGAACGATTTTTGAACGTAGATGTGGGCGTGCGCTCGTGGTCATACTGAGACGGCGGTCATGCTGTACCGCTGGAACCACACGGCGTTGAACATCCGCAACAACAGTGATCAAAGTGCCATGGAGTGTGCGAAAGCCAACAGCCACCTGGATCTAGCGAAAGAGCTGGAGAAGCTAGAGGTGCGACGCGATAAGGCCAACATGCTTCTGCAATCGCAGAACGATGCGGCTACAGTGGTCTCTCCGAGCGCCGTATCTCCGGCCGGCTCCATCGCATCCCTATCTTCGTCAGCCTCCGCCTCCACCAAATCGCATGATGGCGTTTTCCTCCGACCCGGTGTTGTTACCAGGAGCGAATCGCAAAAATACAAGATGCTCAACCTGGACCTGGAATCGTTCACTTCAGACAGTGCTCCACCCCACATTATAGGTTCAAACAAGATGCTCAGCTCACCAAATCCTCTCCTGTCCGAAAGCAATATCTTGCATCAGCGTAATCAAAGATTTAGTAAGAGGCCATCCGTCGATAGCGGCATCCACATGATGGGCCAATCCTCGGACAGCCTCACCTCTCTGCGATCCACGAAGACATTCAAAACCCGCGACAAAATATCCAGGTAATACTCGCTATTTTTTTTAACATACATAAATCCATCCGGCAAAAATCTCACATTCGCGCCACGCGAGAAATCCCAGCTTGAATTCCAGATTCGATCGCAGCATGTCTTTACCGTTGCACTCGCCGCAATCGAACAACTCCTGCGATAACGACAGCATCGACGGTTCGACCAGAAGAATGGATTTCGCACTGTGTAAGTACACTTAAATCTCTAGAACCCTGAAAAACAAACGAACAGAAAGAAAAATCTTTGATCCAAATTTCCCGTTCGATTTATTTAGTAGGTTGTTTATTTTGTTGTTTTTAATTATTATTTTGTTTCCCTTCTCATTTGTTGATTTTAATTTTACGAACAGGTAGGTTTCAGTTCGAGCTTCTCTTTTTGTTCTATCGAGAATCTCGATTTTATGAATGTTCAATGCCTGATTAATGACAGAAAAAAGTAAATAAATTAAGTTAATTAATGAAACAATATAAGCCCGATTCTACAAGGCTCATTATTTTGTCCTATGTTTTTGTCAATATATAAATACATCTTGCACAAGTAGATTTCAAATATATAGTGTATACAACAATGTTTGAAGACAACATTAATCCTCCAATCGCAGGCGATAATTTCATATTTTTAAAATAAATAAATATAATGTAAATGTACATAATGAATTAATGTACATTAATTTGTTAATTGCTCATACGAACGTACACTTTACCACCGATCGACATCATTTCGATATTTTAATTTTATTTATAAATAATTTCAAAATGTTTAAAGAACTAATTACAAATCACGCAGTTTTGGTAGACGTACGTAAATTAGTTACGGATGTAATTAAATACGCTTTACAATGTTTTAATATAAATGAAAATTCCTAAATGTGGAAATAAAATTTTTCAATGACTTTTCATACCCTACAAATTCAATGCGCTCATGAAATTGTTCAAAATAAATAGAATGGAATGTGGTTGGAGGATTAAGGTAGAAATTCCGGCAGGCATACTGACTAAAAAAGGGCTTTTTTGAAATGCTTTTATGAAAAGAGAAAAAATAAGTTTTATAAAAACTTATGCGAAAAGTATTTATTTTGGATTCGATAGAAAGCAACATATTTTTCGGTCGTTACCGTTATTATTGTTATTATGTAGATTTTTCAGTTGAACATTCTTCATCAAAAAGTTAAATTACCATCATCACCATTTCTTTATATTTTTAAGTTCTTTTATATATTGTTGATGTGTTTTATTTCTTATCTATGTTTGTTAACATACACTCAATCAAAAAAAGAAAACTTAAAATACTACCCCACAAACCCAACCCCCCTTTTTTTGATTGATTCATTATTACTATTTACCACCATTACTACTACTTATTATTATTGTTGTTGTTGTTGTCTCCGTCTGTTTTGGCCGTTTTGACTGATTACGATTTTTTTCTTTTTTTTTCATTTTTTGGACTTGAATTTACGAACGAACGAACGTACGAACGCAAAAACAAAAACACAAACTGTAGGTGAAGTTAGTAGTGTCCCGAGAAGCGGTAGCCCCTTGATAGACGTCGAGGCAGTCTCAGACGATGACTCAGACACCCGCAACAGTGTTGTAGGTCAGTTAGAACCAGAGCTAACACAACCTGAGTAATAACATAACAAAACAACCAAAAAATAAGTAATAATAAAATGCCAAACAAACAAACCAAAAGTTAATTGAAATCCGAGTTGAGAGAATAAGTGAGAGAGAGGGCGAAGATGGTGTACGCGACGATGAAGGCGGACAAAGAAAATTGCGTGTGGATTGTTTGTTGAGAAACGGAGTAACCAGAAAAGAAATAATCCGTTCGTGTCTATCTATCGATGTTGTGTCTATCACTGTTTTAAGTTTCCGTTATCTTCTTTATTTCTTTGAATCAAGTTTTTGGCTTCTTGGTGTTCTAGAATAGAAATATATATATATTAATCTAATCTATCTAATCCTCCCCCCGATTATATTACAATAATTGATTAATTATTCATCTTGAGTTTATTTTCTGTTTTTTTTTTCATTTATTTTCTTTTCAATTATGTGTATTAACCAAAAAAAAATATAAACTACTCTTCACATTGCTTGCCTCTTACTTGCATTTTGCGTGCTTTCCACTGCATGTGTGTTGTTCGTTCTCTTCTATATAAACCAGAAAGATTAAATATATATTCGTACCTTAGCTGAAATGTCGTATTTTGTATACTAATAACTTTTGTTTGGCCAGTGCTGTAATATCTCTAATATCTATTTACTTTTCCTTTCGCTCATCGTTATTTGCGAATAATGAACTACAACTACAACAGGGGAGCAAGATGTGCGCGTTCTCACGCTAGCTGAACAGATCATAGCTGCAATTCCTGATCGGATCAAGGTAATCCAATCCACGTAATACTAATGTACGAATTGTACTGATCTACTATATTTGCTTATCTGAAGAACGAGAGCGAAGAGATGATGCTGGATGGCAGTCCCGGACCGCCGGACGCTCTTCAATCCAGCGATGCTTTATCGGATGTTTTCATGGAACCGCTGTTGGATCAGTCCTCTTCCAGCTACGAGTCCAACGAATTTAATTTCGAATTCTCCGATCACAATTACAGGTGAAAATATTTCGAATTTAACATAAAAAATGTCTTTTACTAATTGATGTATTCAGGTATTACGATGTTGGAACACCATGTTCTAGCCTCAGTCCGGCATCTTCGAGTTGCCTGCAATCCCCGTGCTCTTTCACGCTGGATTCGCCTTCGCCACCCCCGACGACCGCCGATTTCTGCGAGTTCTTCCAGGCGTCCGGCACCGTCTTCGAGAAGGACTTTTCAAACTTGACTCTCTCAGGTGATACCTCCTCGCCATCAGTTTTATGTTGTTACAGTGTTACTTATGTTTTTTTTTATTTCAGATCGCGAACAGAGAGAGCTGTACGAGGCTGCGATGATCATCCAGAAAGCGTACAGGTCGTACAAGGGGCGGCAGCAACAGGAGGCGGATAAGGAGAGGGCGGCTGCGGTTCTTATCCAGAACTACTATCGCAGATACAAGCAGTACGCCTACTACAAGCAGATGACGCACGCGGCCATGGTCATCCAGAACGGCTTCAGGTCTTACTGCGAACATAAGCGGTTTAAGAAGAGCCAAGAGGCTGCAGTGTGCATCCAGAACTATTACCGTAACTACAAGGAGCAGGGGGGAAAGGGGAGCAGGGACGGTGGCGGCGGAGGTGTTGCTGGTGGCAGCACCCCGACGACTGCGGGGCTCAAGTAAGTCGCCACTCCCGGAAAGGGGGCGAGAAGCCGCGGTCCTGCAAACGCGCACCAACCGCACTTCACCAAGGAGTGAAAGCAGGAATTGGTTCGCGATTGTCGGACCGCGCTGCGCCCTCCACCAGCCGCCCCCTTTCCGTGTCAGCCGATGGTGATGTCTTTTGTCTTGAGATGATCCGTGTGTGTTGTTTGTTTTGTTTTTGTTCTGTTGGAAACAAAAGTAATTCATGTATTGATGTGATACAATTGCACTTTGCCCTGCCTGCTTCTGTGTAGCTGCTGCCTTCTTAAGTGTGGTAGTTCTTGATGTATACCCCATGTTGTATTAACTAACCAAAAAAAAACAAAGTCAGCAAAAGAACCCTTTTTACTCTCTCTTAAATTCTTCTTATGGTGGTTTTTTTTACAGTTCGCGCGGAGCCTCAAAAAAAAACTTAATAACAAAATCAATTATATTAATTAATAAATTTTGAGTCTCCGTTGCAATTTGGAAGTTTTTTACTTTTCTCTCTCCTTATTTCTAACTGTGTGTTTTTCTTTACTCTATGTGTTTTCGTTTCTCTTCTTTCCGATTGAACCCATAAGTGTAGATCGTAGATCGTAAATGTGTCTTTTTTCTGTTTTTCTTTGCAGCCACGGCAAAGATAGAAAATTCTACACTTATTGTTCAATGTGAGTGTCGTTTCTTTACTTCTCTTTTCTCTTTCTGTACATATATATACTACTTTTTATTTCTTACTCCTTTTGGTGGTCGCAAACTTCTTGCATCTGACGAACTTTCTATAATTCCCATTCGGATCTGTTCTAGAAGGACCTATTCTCAACGAAGACAACACCAAGCGGCACGAAAGATACAACAGTTCATGCGTCAATCTAAAAACAAGTAAGTCATAATTTGGTAAAAGACATTGTCATAGTGATTTTTTAACTATTTTCCAAATTAATTATAAACAAATAAATAAAGTACCGTTAATGGAAAGAGTACAAAAAAATATATGATAATCTAAAAACAGATAATACATGAATAAATAAATAAATGAATTATAGTTAATGGAAAAGGGTTAAATATAGAATTGTATGTATGATTGAGTGAGTGAGTGACTGAAGGGATCGCCCTATTTTTTGTTGACTAATCATTCTGTTGTAATCGCTAAAGCATTTGGGATGAAACTATGGGAACCGTGGTGAGTTCAAGTCTCGGTTTCTAACAAACTTATTTATTATTAGTATTACCTTTCAATTTCGTTCTTAATTAGTCTAAAAACCAATATGAAACGTTTGTATAATTTAGGTTGCAGAGAGAACGAGCAGAAAAAGAGAAGCTGGAGGACCGGTCAGTGGATGTCCTCCAAAGGTCAGCGTATCGCGTGGTCAATTCCACCATCGTCCCAAATAGCAGGTAAACTTAAAAAAAAGACAAAAATTCATCAAGTTAAATCCTATTAAATTTGTGTTGCAGATGCGAGAATTCTGAAAGAAACTGAAGCTGACGACTCAACCAAATGAATCAAATATTAACAGTACTTAAGATAGGGTGGAAAAAATAACAACATACACTCATCACACAACAACATCAACAAAACAACACTTTAAAGCAAACACACAAGACGACTTGATTTTCTAAAAAAAAATAGGAAAAACAAAACAATAAACCTCCGAGGAGTTAAGGGATTAGTTTTGTAGTATTAGAAAAAAAAGAAGAAATATTTTTCTTAAGAGCACTGAAAATTTGATCACCCTTTGACAATCAAATACCGATGAAGAGGAGAACAGCAATTAAAAAAAAAGCAAACCAATCGAAAAATTTACATACACTGAAAATAATGACAAGTGCGAAATGTATTATATTATAGAATTGTACACACACACATATAATAATATTAGAGAAGAAAGGGTTCTTTGAATTTTTAGTCGCGCGAAATTCCATAGTTCGTTATAATAAACTACTTACTTCCGGTTATTTTGTCCTCCGCCGAGAGGTCGTTGCTCTCTCTCTATCTCTGTTACATTACACAACAAAAAAAAATGAAATAAATATATATATATTATATAATATAAGTATGGAAAAAAAAAATAAAATAATATATAAATTATATTATGAAAAAGTAATAATATATTCTTGTATTTTTAACGACGTCTATTTTGGCTGTAAATTTTAGGGGGCAGAACGAACGACGTTCGTAAATTGTAAGCATTTAACACGTCCCCTTCTGCAAAACGAGGAACGCGTTTGAAGTTTATTATATATATATAAATGAAGAAAAAAATGATTACCGCAATTCTAATGATAATGGAGAACTATATAATTATGTAATTAAATAAACAAATGGATCGACAACAAAAGTGAGACGTTTAGACATTGTGTACACACGAAATATATATATATATAAAAATGTAAAAATATATATATATAACGAGAAACACTACATGGATTTTTTTTCTTGGTTAATTATTAATATTATATAATATTATATAATTTAACCGAAACATGTAATAATTGCATTGAAGCAAAAGAAAAGCAAAAAAAAAAAAACGATAATCTTAACAAATATGTAAACTAAAAAATCGTAATTTTTAAGGGAAGGATTCAGTGCTGTGATTTCCTTTGATGCTACTAAACTATTCATAACTTATTTAATATATCTAAATAGTCGATTATCAAAAAAAAAAACACTTGTCCCAAGCTCTCGTATAAACATAATTTAATTTTATTGTCTGTCTTCTTTTGAAAATCACAAAAAAATAAAACTAATCTGCCTCTATCTTATTTATTGGTCGTCTATGCGAATCAAATTGCAATTATTTTTTCTGTAATTGGTTGGGATATTAAATACTTTAATGAATAATTTTACGCATCAAATCAATTAAAAAAAAACGTGTGATTCTACCGTTAATTTCGACTTTGATTTTCCTTTCGTAACATAGTTAGTACCGTAGTTGAAGAACTAGTCTATATATACTTAATTATATATATATAACTAAAAAAATATATAGGCGAATACAAATTAGTTTAATGAGGACGAAGAAGAGGATAAAAATCAACGTTGTACTTAATATTTAAAAATATATATATATTATACTATACTATTATATACTTAAACTATTCTTCTTTACTTTTAAGTTTCAAGTTTTGATGGGGTAGATCTTAGTCACTATTGTACTAATTATATTATACATTATATGAGAACTTTTAAGACAAACTTTTCTCTTTTAGACGACTTACTTAACAAATGTACTATATACTACACATTATTTAAACCTATTGATGATAAAGAAAAGGTCGGAAATCAAAGAAAAACGGAAAGGAAATTAATTTACTGCAATTACATTTGAAATTCGATTTTCGTTTTTTTTTAATCCAAATTTATATCTAACAAAACATATATTTTTATAAATTCCAAAACGAAAACCGAAATTGATTCACAAAATTCTCCAATTCGAGACCCAAGTCCAGAAAAGAAGAACACCAAAAAATGATAGTAGTCTTTTTTATGTGTTAATTTCACGAAGATTTTTTTTTTGTACATACTTTCTTATTATTGTTGTAACAAACGATTTGGGAAAAGAAAAGGAGAATGATTTGTTTGTTTTTATTTTTAATTAATTTGTTTGAAAAGCGATAAAGCAACGTGTATTATGTGTACATAAATAAAAATTTGAATGATAGAACGACAAAATTGCAGAATAAAATAAGATAAGTTTCGAAAAGTAATCTACTAAAATGTAAGGAGAAACGATTGTTTTTTGCATCCATTCTTTTCGTTATGTATTTTCACTGCCATTCGTAGTCTAGCTTCTCTTTCTATGACATTAAAGAACAACAACAAAAATTATAAACATATATAAATATTTTTCAATAAATTAATGGAAATCTAAACCTCTTTCTCTCTAAATAAAAACAAAAAAAAATCTATTAGCAATAATTTCTTATCATTACTATAAATGAAAAATGAAAAAACTAACAAACAAGAAAAAAAAACGTTTGATTTACGATTTCTAATCAATAATTGTGTAAGTAATAATCTTAATGTATTTAAACAAAAAAAAAATTAAAGATAAATCCAATTCCATCCAATGAATAATGAAAAGTGAAATGAGTCGTTTCTCGTCGATATTATATTTTGATTAATTGATTGATTGAATGAATAAAAAAAAAACCAGAGTAAATACGAAGATTAATAAATATTTTTTTCTCTTGAAAGATTAGTTTGAAAAGATTTTAAGGATGAAGCAAGAAAAAAGAAGTTTTTTGGAATAGTTCTGCTCATACATATCATAACTAGCTGAAGAAACAGTAATAATAATAATGATACGCTGTAAAGTATAAGTAATTGATAAGTATATACTGTTTAAGGATAAGTTTTAAAAAGATGAAAAGAAAAATGAAAACCTGCTGTACAATGAGATTCGAGTGTGCAATAAAACAAATGAATATAAAAAAAATAAAACAATAACCAAATACTTTACGTTTCATTCATTTAGTTGGTGCTCAAAAAAAGAAATAAGTAAAAATTAAAAAAAAAACAAACATAAATAGTGAATAGAGAAATATATAATGATATAATAAACAAATAATTTGAAGAACACGCGAGAAGAATTATATATATATATAAAATGTAATATAAAATGTAATATTTTTCGAGTCAATTAGGGCCGGAAAGTTAACGAAAAATAAAAGAAATGGTATTTCTCTCAGAACGTTATTTTTCTTGTTTTCGCGCAAAACGAAGAAACGAAAAACAAACAAAAAAAGGTTTAAATATGTAAACTTTGTACCTGGTGGGCAGGTTAAAATTTAAGCGTGAGCCGAAACCGAGTCGAAAATATAGGAAGAAGAGAAAGAAAAACGACGAAAAAAAAACAAAATAAGTTAACGAAAACAATTACATATTATTTTTTTAATGGCATGATGATTATTGTAATTTAAATAAAAAAAAAGAAACTGTGATTTATTAAGACAAGTCTTCCTTTCTATTACTTTCGTTCACTTTTGCGAAGAGAATCGCGCTTTCGTTTTTCTATGTTCGCTTGTAATAATTTTCGGCTCGGTGAAAAGGCGCGGGTGGTTGAAAACTGTGTAAATACTTGTTATTCGTTGAGAAATTTTATTCTACAATATTAATGAAAATTATATATATACACACATATATATATTATTATTATGATAAGTGAAGGAACGACGACAAAAAAAACTATGCGTACTAATTAATCGAGGAGGAGAAAAAAAAAAGTATTATGGTGTAATCGATATTTAGCGGAACTTTTTTTTTGCGAAATTCATAAACAATCAAACGTTTCTTAATCTTAATTTTGTACATAGATTATATTTTATATATATACACTGACACACACACATACACACGGAGACAAGAACGCACTGACATCCACACTTAATTACGTTTGGATACAATTTGCTGAACGCGCTGGATAATTATTGCGTAGGACGATGTAAGCGGCAATTAATTAATTTATTGATTAAGTTAAATTAACTTCGAATATACGGCGAATTGCGGGAGCGAAAGGAAAGCAGAAGATGAAAACACCAATATTAGTTTTGAAGAAGAAGGCAAATTATTATACATAAATATAAAAATATATCGAATTGTATATAAAGTATTAAGAATGGATGAAAAAGGAAATCAATATCTGGATATAGGCATTAAAAAAAAAGGATTATAAAAAAAATATATATAAATAAATAAATTATATTATATATATATATAAAAAAATTCAATTTAAATTTTATATTCTACATGAGACATGCATTACCTAACGATGTATTTGAATGGATAAATAAAAATATATTATTATATACTGTAGAGCGTAGGTGAAAATAAGGGGTACAACTAATACTGTTCATTGGAAAAACTGAAAGGAAAGAGAAATATAACAAATAAATCTTCCAACACTTGAACACTCTTTCTCACACGTACACAACACTATACACACGCCATGAAGAAGGAAAAACAAATCTCCTTTATATTTTAGTTTAGACGGCTTTCTTGCCCAAGCTCGAAGAGGAAATACATCCATTTATACTTTCATCATACACTACCGATTTCTTGTTTGTTCTGTTTTCATTATTTTTGTTTAATATATATGTATAAAAGAAAAGAAAAGGAAACCTTAGCTCTCTGCACCTACTCTTATTATTACTAAATACTAATTAATACGAAGGACGAAAGAAAACCTATTTGTAAGGAATCGATCATCTAGTCTTTGAATCTACTACTAGAAAATTGAGAAATACTAAGCAGCAGAAGAAGCAATAAAATAAGTGAAAAGATTTCGTTCTGGAATCCCTGCACTCTGTTATTATTAATTACGACTATCCATTCCACTCACATGGACTACGTTTTTGTTTTCCATTTTCAACTATGTAAATACCACTGTTTTTTTTTCTGTTTTAAGGGAATTTTATTGTATATTTATACCTTGTTTTGTTTAATTTTACTTTTAAAATTGTTTACTTTGTTCAAAAACTATTTGTTACCTGTTGAATGTTTATTACTTACTATTATTATTATTAATTGTTCTCCGCTCTTTACCTATCTCTCTCTCTCTCTATAAATCTATTTCTATCTATCTCTCAATCTTTTCTAGAGTGCAGAACCGTTGTTACATACTATATAAAGAACATATTATTATGTCTTTTCGACTAATAAACACTTTCCGAATTTCTTCCCAACTTTACTTTCTCTTTTTACACTGTTTATATTTATTTGTTTTTTACTTCTATCTGTCTCTCTCTATATTCACCACTCTCTTTCACACTTTTATCACCGCTCTTATTTCCTCTCCTCGTTCATACACACATACCGCGTGTAGTTTCTTCTTTTCAAATACATTGATTATAAATACATAAACTTGGTTTAGATTAATTAACTGTAATTTCAATTACTTGAATTGGTGGAAATATTTTGAAGAAGAAAAAAAATATGAAGAAGTATATAAATTTTATAAATTCTATATAATATATATGTCTTTAAATAAATTTTGATCAAAAGCGAAGATTTGTGAAGATTCGAAACGAAAAATATTAAAAAATAATAATAACTACAAAAGTATGTTGAATTTCATACCCATCGTTCCTTCCATCATCGTTACATCCTTTTCAACTCATCGAATCATCATTGAAGTAAAACATCAATTCGGATATTCATCGACTATATATTAAAAAATATAAATAATGTGTTTATATTTAATTTATTAAAATTACCTTTCCTGTAGTCTTCTAAAAATGTTCTACTTAATTCAAAATAGTAATAAAATTTACTGTGTTATTACATTCAGATCTCCAATCTCTAATTTGATATAGACGATTGTGTCTCTATTCTAGAAATCTGAGTTGGTTCCTTCCTTTAATGATTTCTATTCAAATAACTTGAATGAAGTGATCTATGCAACCATCAATAATTCTCACCCAACATATAAAGTTATATGTAAAAATAGACATAAAATTTCTGTTGATAAAAAAAAAACATACTATATTTCCACTATGTTTAAGACATGCAACTCACTGAAAAGCAAACGACCAGAATATTTGAATCTGAAACACATAATGCACATATTTACATATTATTCTCCATCACATTTATAATATCTCTCTAATATTAAATAATATAACTAAAATCATCATAAAAATACTCTTATCTAAAGATGAGGTGTTTCGGAAAATTTGGTTTGTCAATTGTTGGGACTGGAATTTTACTTCCTGGCTGAAAGGAGTTGAATGGAAATTTTTTTGAGTGCGATCCTGATTTTTTTTCAGTTATTTTGAGAAGGAACGAAAATCGTGAAGATTAGCACTGTGGTACTTGGTAGAAGTTTTAATAAGTTTGTTCAAGTTCTCCGTTCAAAATTTCTCCAGTTTTGTAAAGGAATGACCGGATGATTGTTTTGTAGGTGTAAAGGATTATTGTAGATATTTATTAAAATATATGTAATTGCTTTCTATTCTTATTTTATTAAAATATTTTAAAACTAAATTCAGGTACAAATTTTACTTTTCTTTAAATGTATAGCTTTTGTTTACTATATATACATACTACAACTTGCAGCAACATTTTGATTTGTGTCCTTGTGTATAAAATATGTACATATAAACATTAACTAGCTATTGACAAATGATTGTGTTGTAATTGAACTGTATATTGGGCCCTTCGATGGCGGAAGCTAGAAAAATAGTATGTTTAATTATAGTTGTTCAGTTGTTGGTGTTCAATATTAACCTGAGTTGTGGTGGATGAGAGATAGTTGCGAGACGAATTCTTAGATGGGTCCAAGAATACATCGGACATTGGCTAGAAGATAATGATTTTGGTAAAATTGTAGAAATAGCGTAGATATATAAATGGATAGATTACCTTATTAATTTCGGGGAAGATCGTGCTCAGATTGAAGTTTGTTAGGGAGGTTCCCACGGTATTCAGAGAAGGACTAATCTCTGGATGCTGTATGTTCGATCTGGAGACTTGAGTTGTAAGCGGTGGAAGCAAGGATCCACCCAGATCCGGTTGTTTGGCGACTTGATACAACGGGTTTTTACAAGAGTATAACTGGTTGTGGTTAGGTGGTAGGAAGTTGGCATGGAAGTCGTCTGGTAAGATAGGAGAATTGATGGAACCCTGCATGGGTAGGAAACTGAAGTCCACAAAACTGTTAGTCTCTGGGACAGGTTTCTTCCTGCTGACTGAGGCTGCCGACTTTCTGGGATTTAGGAATAGTTTGTTGTTGCTCTTACTAGTGGTGTTGGTTGATGTCTGTCTATGCTGTTGTTTGCTGTCCGATATTGGTTTGGAGAAAATGTTTTCCGGTATGAAATCAGAGGTCGGTGGCGGAGGTGGTGGAATATCCGGCATGAAGTTTGAGGTGGATAAATAAGCCGTGGAATTGGGTATGAATGAGCCGGAATACGAGTTTGATGGAAACGAGTTCTGGTAGTTGTCGTTACCGAAGTTATTTTCTGCCGGAAAATAGGATATGTCCGTCAAAAACGGTACAGGCAACGCGGAAGTCTTAGCAACGTAAGAGTTCTGTTTGTTCTGGCCAATCAACGCTTCCGCTGAGTAACTGCTAGAAGGCGGAGGCGGAGCAGGCACGCTTTTCAAACGCTTTGCCTCGGGCAACCAATCAGGAATGTCAAAGTGCAGATTACTAGCCTTAGCTTTATCCGATCTGTTTGAGCGCTTCTTGGGGTTCTTACCGCGACTTCCGCTGTGTCTGCGCGCCGTCACACGCGATGCTTCCGGTTTATTATGATTCACTAGTTCACTTACGGATAAGAAATTGGCGACGTTATCGTAGCTCACTTGCTTCCGCTCCTTCTGCTTAGGTTTGCTCTTATCTAGATATGTGTTACCTAGGGCAAGATCACCCACTAATGTTGGCAGAGTGGTAGAGACAAAACCGTGTTGCGGGTCCATGAGCTGCGGCAATTTCGTCGGTGACCATGCAAACTGGTGATCCTGCTGCTCCTGGTGAGTTTTCGGTTGATCCGTGTAATCAACGCTCTGGTAGAGAGGAACAGTTGCCGTACCATTGAAGTATGTTGTTTGAGGATTCTGCGAATATCCAGCGACAAACTCGGTATCCTTTGCAAAAGGAATAAAATCTGTCTGCTGTTGTGGCTGAGGTTGTTGCTGTTGCTGTGGTTGCTGCTGTTGATGATGTAGCTGGTTGTGATTCTGTTGGTGGTTATGATTCTGCTGGGGCTGCTGCAGGTGCTGCTTAACATCCGGAGTTGTCATCCAATTAACTGGCGGCTTAGGCGCTGCATAACACTGATTGTTCTCATAATAACACTTGTCCCCCTTTTTATAACCGAATTCGTTGTAACTGTAGTTGGTGCAATTGCTGTAGCCTTTATTTTGTTGGCTGTAGTTTGCTTTAGGAATATCGGTGAACGGGTTGAAGGTGTTGTACTCGGGAATGTTGTACGAGGAGTATTTGCCGCAAGAGACGGATGTCTTCTCTTTCGCTTTGCCACTTTCCGTATAGGTATTATTATCGGGATAGAAGACGGACTGCGCCTTGCTCTTCACTTCCAGCTGCGGTGCGGCCGTGTCGCTGATGGCATTATCGTATAAGATTTTGGCAGTTTTTGTTATCAAATCTTTTTGCATTTTATTGGCGGTCGGTGCCGGTGCGTGACTCAGATTGTCCAGGGTTTGGTAAAGATTCATTTCCTTACCAGTAAAGAACGAAAAGTTATCCAAATTCAGAAGATTGGGAGACGTAGTTTGCGTGGGCTTTGCCGTATCCATGGTACCTATCTGCAGGAGAGTCGGAGTACCATGCGGACTGTCGCTGGTTTCTTCCTCCATCACCTCGGAGACTTTGACGCCAGTAAAGGAAGAGACTAAAGGGAATGCGTTCAAGAAAGCGGCTGTTGGCGAAGTCGACTCAGGATTTTGACTGCCCGATGGCACCTGCAGCGAAGCAAATATATCGTTTGACAATTCGGATATAGTTTCCGTAATTATCGGTTGTTTCTCCTCCGGAACTTTTTTCTCTTCTGTCTCGAGCTTCGGAGATGTTTCTGGTGAAGGTGGAGTTGGTTTCACAGGTGGAGGCGAAGATTCTGGTGGAAGTACAGGAGCAGGAGGAGTAGGAGATGGAAGTAATGGAGGAGGTGGCGTGGGCGGAGCCGGAGTAATCTCTTCTGCCTTTTCCTTCTCCTTGCAAATCGAATCAATGGTGTAATCAGTTTTTTTACCGTCCCTAACCCCCTGATCAACTTTATCGTCTCCTTTACTACTACTCCCGCCATCACCTTCAACCTTCTTATGCTCCTCAGGTTTTACACGCTTGATCCGCCTCTTCGTTGTCTTCACAAATCGTGGACTGCTGCTCGCGAGCAAGATGTAATTGCTAGCATATCTGGAAGCGGGTATAGGAACTTTGTTTACGTGCGTCGTCTTGGTAACAATTCTCTTGGGCATAAGCGCGGGCAACGTCTTCGAAGGACCCGAAGTCCCCTTGGTAACGCTGCTCTTTGGTGCTTCGTTCTTATTCACGACAATGACAGCGTTGCTAGGTCCCGCGTTTAAGATGATTGGTGCCGGATTCAAAATAGGAGCGGATTGTATGTTGTTGGTGAAGATGATGGTCCCGGATGGAAACGTTCCGCTTGTCGGCTTATTTATCACATTACTTGGCTTTGCTTGCGTCGATAATATTGGAGCCGTCACTAAATTAGTCACTGAGTAAAAAAAACTAATTATCAATAATTGCTCATAACTAAATATTTAAATTACCCGAGGTAGTTTCAGTCAATTTTCCCGCAACACTTGACGCTATGAAATAGCAGGGCTGAATGTTCGCTATGGTAACCACTTGTTTGGGTGGAACCTCCACAGCAACCTTCTTAACCTTAGGCTTTACCTTCTTTATAGTCATCTTCTTTGCAGGCTTCTTCACTTTGATTGTTTCCTTGGGCTCATTCTCCTCTACATAAGCAATACAATTATTAGTATAAACACAACTTAATTTAAATAAATCCAAAACCCACTCTGTGCCTCCAGCTTTGCCAAGAGCTCAGCCTTCTCCTGACTAATCTTCCCTGCCCACTTCTTTGGTTTACACATCTTGATGCTCCCGCACTCATTTGGTATAGTAATTCCAGCATCTCTCAACAAGTTGCTTAACTGTTCATTCCTTGAAAGCAGCTGCTTAACCCGCAGATAAAGTTGCTTCAATTCAACTTCTACAAATAAAACAATTAAAAAATACATAAATCAATATAGGATGAACTTACGTTCAGGTTTGTTGTCAGTGTCTGCAGTTAGTTGTTCTTTAACTTTTCCTTGCAGCTCCAATATGAACTTGGTTGCTTTGGCCAAAATCTCAATTTTGCTTAGATTTTTTGATGGATCATAACATGGTAACACCTTCACTAAACCAGCAAAGCTCTCATTCAGTCGATTTCTTCTGTCCTTTTCCCATTTGCGACATTTGCTATGAATGGAAAAAAGCAAACAAGTGTGGTTCATTTGTCATTGTGCATTTGTTTATTTACCTGGCTTCTCTGGGCATACTTGGATCTAACAAAAGTACTGGTGCTAGCTGGCATCGTAATATACAGCAGCTACCGAAGATTATACTTATGTCCTAATTATTTGTACACCTTATATCACTGATATATTAATTGTTAACGAAAAACAAACACTTCCATAGCACAAACAGGTTATCGAATTCAGCTGACAGTTTATGTTCCAAATTTATAGGCAACTTAATATACTCGTATCTTATATTAATAATGATACATAACTTAGGTTATGTAATTAACTCAAGTAAATTGTTAAATAACTGGGAAATAATTGTTGCTTTGCTAATAGCTTTAATAATAAATTATATAATTTACTAATAAAGGGTTATGCAAATGATTAAATATATAAATATTATCAATAATAACATAATTCACTCAATTTTCTACAAAACGAAAATTTAATATTACATAAATGGATTTTTAGAATTAGTTATAAATTCTTATATAATAATATTTATTAGACATTACTATATCATATTTGAAAGTCTTGGATTTGCACAGTATTGGAAACTTGACATTTAAACTTTTTTTTCAATAACATATAAATGATAAATATCTTCAATAACTTGGAAAATTGTAAATCAATGAACCATAAGGACTAATTAGATTTTCCATCATACTGTTCTTTTACATAACAAATGTAGCCTATATATGCAAACAATACGCTGATTAATACAAGCTTAATAAATATAGGATTTGTTAACACGTCTGGATATTCGTTAGATATTTTATAAATTTAAATTAAAAACCAAGATTCGATGACTGCGCCATCACAAACTACATATGTATCTTAATGCTTGATAAGCTTGATATCTGTAAGAATCATATGATTTCATCAACCTTGAATATTAAAATTGTTTGAGCAAACGGGACTCGCTGATGGATCAGTAGAGGTCGAGTGATCGGCTCGAGCGCATTCCTTTTACGATTTTTAACAACAATATGCGTCTTTGGGAAGCGATTTTTTTGCATCTAGTGGCGACAGCGGCCGCTGGAGATGCCCTTAAGATCTTGGGGATTTTCCCGTTCGCTTCGTACAGCCACTACTCGTTAGGAAGCAAACTGATGAGAGATCTGGCGGCGAGAAAT